>NW_024704809.1:0-2500 GCF_018977255.1 Callorhinchus milii
TTTATATAAAAAAAAATCTTTTTTAAGAAAACACAAATAAAAGACATTTCATTTTCCCTCCTGGTGAGGACGGGCAGGTTCCGAGACCCCCCCCCCCCCCCCGCGTGCCTCCACCCCACCCCAGAGCCCCACCAAACCCCACCCCTCCGCTCCCCGAGCCCCCACACCCCCCCCCAGCTCCCCTTCTCACCAGCCCCCAACATGTCCCCTCCCTCCTCTCTCCCTGAATCTCAGCCAGTGAGACCATCAGGCTCCCGATTAAACATTGGGGGGAGATGCTGGGCGGGGAGGGGGCTCGGGGGAGAGGGCGGACGCGGGGGGGAAACCCCTAGTGATGTGGGGGGGGGGGGGGGAGGTCTCCACGTTGCCCACCATCACAGGATACCCCACGTCGGTCAAAACCCTGTAAACACTTTTACTCAATTCATTTGTGCTCATTGTAAAGAGAGAAAGACCCCCAACCCCCCCCCCCACTTGTGCCCCCGAATCCCATCCTCGGTGACCCCCTCCCCCCCATCCCTGGTTCTCCCCCCCCCCACATTCCTGGTGCCCCCCCACCCCATCCCGCAAGGCAACATCTGCCCCCCCCCCCCTCTGTCTGGTGTTGTATGAGGCTCCGAGTGATGCTCAGACACAGAGACTCAACAACAACAACTTATCCTTGTGCAGCTCCTCCCACACCAGGAGGACGTCCCGAGGCGCTTACGCACCGAATACTGTGTCTGAATTCACTGTGACGTTGGACCAATCTCCGCTTCTCCCTCCGCCCCCTCCCCTCCCCTCCCACCCCCCCACCACCATCATCCTCCAACCAGCGCCAGCTCAGGTCACTCCGAGTGAGTGAGTGAGTGAGTGAGTGAGCGAGTGACTGAGCGAGTGAGTGAGTGACTGAGCGAGTGAGCGAGCGAGTGACTGAGCGAGCGAGCGAGTGAGTGAGTGAGCGAGCGAGTGACTGAGCGAGTGAGTGAGTGACTGAGCGAGTGAGTGAGCGACTGAGCGAGTGACTGAGCAAGTAAGTGACTGAGCGAGTGACTGAGTGAGTGACTGAGCGAGTGAGTGAGCGACTGAGCGAGTGAGTGAGCGAGCGAGTGAGCGAGCGAGCGAGTGGGTGGGCAGGGGGTTTGGGGTGGTGAGGGGGGGGTGTAAAGTGCTGTGTGAACCTCGGAGATGATCTCAGGTTATTGTGCCCCTCGGCCCCCCCCCCCCCCCCCCCTCCGCCCTCGACACAGATCGTTAGTTAAAAATCTTATAAATATTCGAACTGGAAATTACAAACAATAATTTGTTGGCGGAAAAGCAGATATTACTGATCAATACAATCAATAAACTTCGGGCGCCCCCTCCGCCCCCCCACTACCCCCACTGCACCCCACTACCCCCCACTGCACCCCCACCACCTCACTGCACCCCCACCACCCCCACTGCACCCCCACCACCCCACTCCTCCCCCCCACTGCACCCCACTCCCCCCACCTCCCCCCTCTGTGCCAGTGCTAGGCAAGGGAGAGGGCGGAGTCAGGCAGTGAGAGGGCGGAGCCAGGCAGTGAGAGGGCGGAGCCAGACAGAGAGGGCGGAGCCAGGCAATGAGAGGGCGGAGCCAGGCAATGAGGAGAGGGCGGAGCCAGGCAATGCAGAGGGTGGAGCCAGGCAGAGAGGGCGGAGCCAGGCAATGAGAGGGCGGAGCCATTCAGAGAGGGCGGAGCCAGGCGATGAGAGGGCGGAGCCAGGCAGTGAGAGGGCGGAGCCAGGCAAGGAGCCATGTTCTCCATCATCCTCCTCCACTGACCCTCCCCCCAGGACCTGACCCCTCCCCCCAGGAGCTGACCCCTCCCCCCAGGACCTGACCCCTCCCCCCAGGACCTGACCTCTCCCCCACTGGCCCCTCCTCCCGTCCCCAATGTGTGGAGCCAGGGGGGGGGGTATGGGTTTGGGGGGGGGAGGGGAAGGTCAGGTGGACAACACGCCTCTCATGGCAAGAGGACGTCCCAAGGCCCTGGGGGTGGGGTGGGGGGCGGCTGTATAACTGCGGACCCACAGCTTAGTCAGACTCGCAGCCACACTGCTCCTCGGGCGGCTCGAGGGGGGCTCCGGGTCCGGGGCGATCGTGGGGGGGGCACAGCACGTAACGCTGCCCCGGGGGGCGAGGGTGGACGTCGGCTGCGATCAGCAGGTTGGCTTTGGTGAGCTCCGAGCACCCGCCCCGCGGTGGTTGGGGGGGTCCGAGAGCGGGGGAGAGGCCTCCCGTGGCCCCCGCCCCTCGCCCCGCCTCCTCCATGTTGACGTACAACATGTCCTCCTCCTCGGCGGCCACCAGATCTGCCTCCAGCTTGCCCAGTTGCCAACCAATCACAGCGAAGCTCGGGCGCTCCTGAGGCTCCAGTCGCCAACAGTAGCTCATCAGCTCGTACCTGTGAGAGGACAGGAGACCGTCACGCACACCCTCACGCACACCCTCACGCAGACCCTCACACACACCCTCACACACTCCCTCACGCACACC